>NC_137474.1:47713978-47716478 GCF_918807975.1 Aplidium turbinatum | reverse complement strand
CTTACCGATTTAAAGTTTGAGAATAGGTCGAGGCCGTTTCGGCCCCGGATTCCTCTAGTCATTCGCTTTACCAGATAAAACTCTTGGCCGGGCGCCGGCTATCCTGAGGGAAACTTCGGAGGGAACCAGCTACTAGACGGTTCGATTAGTCTTTCGCCCCTACGCCCAGGTCGGACGATCGATTTGCACGTCAGAATCGCTACGGCCCTCCACCAGAGTTTCCTCCGGCTTCGGCCTGCCCAGGCGTAGTTCACCATCTTTCGGGTCCCGACGACCGTGCTCTTGCCGGAGCCGGCCCTTTCAGGGCGCGGCCCCGCCGGCGGTGCTCCCGTCGCCCCGGGAGGCGGCGGGATCCCGCCTCGCGGCGCCTCTGCAAGCAGGACGCCGCTTCGTCTTCGCTGCGCCCGCGGGTTTCGCGTCTTCCCCGCGGCTCGCACGGGCGTCAGACTCCTCGGTCCGTGTTTCAAGACGGGTCGCGCGGGCGACCTCGCGCTGCCGCGGACCCCGGGCGCCTGTCGATCCCTCGCCGGCCGGACGGCGGGCGTCGCTCGGCGCGACCGCTGAGGACAGCGGCCGGCCGGCGGCCCGGAGCCGAGCCGGCGTAGGGTCGGCCCCCCTCGAAGGGGGGGTCGGCGCGGCGATCCTCCTCGCTCCCGGGACGGGCCCGGTCGGCGCCGCCGCGAACCCCCGAGGGGGCCCGCTGCGTTCGGCGCCGCCTCCGGCCGCCCCGGAAGCGGTCGCGGCCCGCCGCCCGGCGCAGTGCGCTCGGCCGTCTTCGCAGTCGGCCGAGCTGAAGCGCCGGACGGCCTCGCAGGGCCCGCGCGTTTGCCTCCGGACGGTTTCACGTACTGTTTAACTCTCTCTTCAGAGTGCTTTTCAACTTTCCCTCGCGGTACTTGTTCGCTGTCGGTCTCGCGACCGTATTCAGCCTTAGATGGAGTCTACCACCCGCTTCGGGCTGCATTCCCAAACAACCCGACTCCGAGACCGTTCGGGCGTGGGCGCGCGCCGTCCGACCGCCACGGGCCTGACACCCTCCGCGGGCGACGGCCTCGATCAGGGGGACTCGGGCCGGCCGGCGCTCGCCCGCGCGCCCGGGTCTGTACGCCACAGGTCGGACCGCTCCGAAAGCGGCCAGATTCGGCGCTGGGCTCGACGGTCCCGCTTCACTCGCCGTTACTGAGGGAATCCTCGTTAGTTTCTTTTCCTCCGCTTAGTAATATGCTTAAATTCGGCGGGTGCTCTCGTCCGACCTCAGGTCGCGTTTTTTTCCTTTTTCCTGGCCGAGCGGCGCCGCTTCGCGCTTTCTCGTCCGTGATCGGCGCCGCGGCAGCGCGCGCTCGGCCTCGCTTTGACGGGACGGCGGCGTTCGGTCGCCGACCCGCACATGTGCGTCCGTTCGGGGCACGTTCGTTCGGTGAGACCCTGAGGCGGGCGCGGTCAAGGGATTAACCCGAGGCCGCAATTCGCGTTCGGATCGTCGACGCTCAATGTGTTCTGCAATTCACATCAATTCTCGCAGCTGGCTGCGTCCTTCATCGACTCGCGAGCCGAGTGATCCACCGCCAGGAGCGATAGCTCTGCTTTCTTTTTCCGAAGTCGCTCGTCTCGTAGCTATGGCGTCGCCGGTCGAGCGGTCGGCCTCCGACGCTTCGAGCCCCGTTCCGGGGCACTCGAGCCGCGCTTTCGTCGCTCCGGTGCTCGCCGGGCCTGCGCCGTCTCAAGACGGGCCGACCGAGGCTCAAAACGTTCCTTCGAAGAGGTGTTCAGGTAATGATCCTTCCGCAGGTTCACCTACGGAAACCTTGTTACGACTTTTACTTCCTCTAAGCGATCAAGTTCGATCGTCTTCTCGACGAGCCGCCGACCCGCGAAGGCCGGCGCCAAGCCGATGCGAGGACCTCACTAAAACGCTCGATCGGTAGTAGCGACGGGCGGTGTGTACAAAGGGCAGGGACGTAATCGACGCGAGCTGATGACTCGCGCCTACTGGGAATTCCTCGTTCGAGGGAAACAATTGCAATTCCCTATCCCGAGCACGGTCGGGGTTGCCGGATTTCCCGGCCCTTTCGAGCCGGGATCTCGAGCGAAGAGGCTCCGGCTGATCCGACCAGTGTAGCGCGCGTGCGGCCCCGAACATCTAAGGGCATCACAGACCTGTTATTGCTCAATCTCGTGCGGCTGAACGCCGCCTGTCCCTCTAAGAACGCCGGCGGACGCTCCTTCGTGGCGGCGCCCCGTGAAGGGCGTCGCCGGTCAGCGAGCGGCCGGGTATTTAGCAGGTCAGAGTCTCGTTCGTTATCGGAATTAACCAGACAAATCGATCCACCAACTAAGAACGGCCATGCACCACCACCCACGGAATCGAGAAAGAGCTCTCGATCTGTCAATCCTCGCCGTGTCCGGGCCGGGTGAGTTTCCCCGTGTTGAGTCAAATTAAGCCGCAGGCTCCACTCCTGGTGGTGCCCTTCCGTCAATTCCTTTAAGTTTCAGCTTTGCG
>NC_137474.1:47706478-47708978 GCF_918807975.1 Aplidium turbinatum | reverse complement strand
GCGCCTGTCGATCCCTCGCCGGCCGGACGGCGGGCGTCGCTCGGCGCGACCGCTGAGGACAGCGGCCGGCCGGCGGCCCGGAGCCGAGCCGGCGTAGGGTCGGCCCCCCTCGAAGGGGGGGTCGGCGCGGCGATCCTCCTCGCTCCCGGGACGGGCCCGGTCGGCGCCGCCGCGAACCCCCGAGGGGGCCCGCTGCGTTCGGCGCCGCCTCCGGCCGCCCCGGAAGCGGTCGCGGCCCGCCGCCCGGCGCAGTGCGCTCGGCCGTCTTCGCAGTCGGCCGAGCTGAAGCGCCGGACGGCCTCGCAGGGCCCGCGCGTTTGCCTCCGGACGGTTTCACGTACTGTTTAACTCTCTCTTCAGAGTGCTTTTCAACTTTCCCTCGCGGTACTTGTTCGCTGTCGGTCTCGCGACCGTATTCAGCCTTAGATGGAGTCTACCACCCGCTTCGGGCTGCATTCCCAAACAACCCGACTCCGAGACCGTTCGGGCGTGGGCGCGCGCCGTCCGACCGCCACGGGCCTGACACCCTCCGCGGGCGACGGCCTCGATCAGGGGGACTCGGGCCGGCCGGCGCTCGCCCGCGCGCCCGGGTCTGTACGCCACAGGTCGGACCGCTCCGAAAGCGGCCAGATTCGGCGCTGGGCTCGACGGTCCCGCTTCACTCGCCGTTACTGAGGGAATCCTCGTTAGTTTCTTTTCCTCCGCTTAGTAATATGCTTAAATTCGGCGGGTGCTCTCGTCCGACCTCAGGTCGCGTTTTTTTCCTTTTTCCTGGCCGAGCGGCGCCGCTTCGCGCTTTCTCGTCCGTGATCGGCGCCGCGGCAGCGCGCGCTCGGCCTCGCTTTGACGGGACGGCGGCGTTCGGTCGCCGACCCGCACATGTGCGTCCGTTCGGGGCACGTTCGTTCGGTGAGACCCTGAGGCGGGCGCGGTCAAGGGATTAACCCGAGGCCGCAATTCGCGTTCGGATCGTCGACGCTCAATGTGTTCTGCAATTCACATCAATTCTCGCAGCTGGCTGCGTCCTTCATCGACTCGCGAGCCGAGTGATCCACCGCCAGGAGCGATAGCTCTGCTTTCTTTTTCCGAAGTCGCTCGTCTCGTAGCTATGGCGTCGCCGGTCGAGCGGTCGGCCTCCGACGCTTCGAGCCCCGTTCCGGGGCACTCGAGCCGCGCTTTCGTCGCTCCGGTGCTCGCCGGGCCTGCGCCGTCTCAAGACGGGCCGACCGAGGCTCAAAACGTTCCTTCGAAGAGGTGTTCAGGTAATGATCCTTCCGCAGGTTCACCTACGGAAACCTTGTTACGACTTTTACTTCCTCTAAGCGATCAAGTTCGATCGTCTTCTCGACGAGCCGCCGACCCGCGAAGGCCGGCGCCAAGCCGATGCGAGGACCTCACTAAAACGCTCGATCGGTAGTAGCGACGGGCGGTGTGTACAAAGGGCAGGGACGTAATCGACGCGAGCTGATGACTCGCGCCTACTGGGAATTCCTCGTTCGAGGGAAACAATTGCAATTCCCTATCCCGAGCACGGTCGGGGTTGCCGGATTTCCCGGCCCTTTCGAGCCGGGATCTCGAGCGAAGAGGCTCCGGCTGATCCGACCAGTGTAGCGCGCGTGCGGCCCCGAACATCTAAGGGCATCACAGACCTGTTATTGCTCAATCTCGTGCGGCTGAACGCCGCCTGTCCCTCTAAGAACGCCGGCGGACGCTCCTTCGTGGCGGCGCCCCGTGAAGGGCGTCGCCGGTCAGCGAGCGGCCGGGTATTTAGCAGGTCAGAGTCTCGTTCGTTATCGGAATTAACCAGACAAATCGATCCACCAACTAAGAACGGCCATGCACCACCACCCACGGAATCGAGAAAGAGCTCTCGATCTGTCAATCCTCGCCGTGTCCGGGCCGGGTGAGTTTCCCCGTGTTGAGTCAAATTAAGCCGCAGGCTCCACTCCTGGTGGTGCCCTTCCGTCAATTCCTTTAAGTTTCAGCTTTGCGACCATACTTCCCCCGGAACCCAGAAGCTCTGGTTTCCCTCGACCGGTCCGCCGCCGCCTCGACTCGAAGCTGCAGGCAGGCGGCGGCCCGGGGCCGGCATCGTTTACGGTCGGAACTAGGACGGTATCTGATCGTCTTCGAACCTCCGACTTTCGCTCTTGATTAAGGAAAACGTCCTCGGCAGACGCCTTCGCCTCGGTCCGTCTCGCGCCGATCCAAGAATTTCACCTCTAACGGCGCGGTACGAATGCCCCCGTCCGTCCCTCTCGATCATTGCCTCTCGTCTCGTCGTTTGCCGGCGGTCGAGGGAGGGGCCCTCTTCCGCTATTCCGTGCGTCGTTATCCGGGCCGCGTGCGGGCCTGCTTTGAACACTCTAATTTTTTCAAAGTAAAACCGGCGCCGGGCGCGCGCGCCGTCCGGTCAAGGAAAGCGCGGCCCGGCGGCCGAAAGCGCGGCGGCCGGCCGTGCGCGACCGCGAGGTCGGACGGCCGGGCGACGCCGGCGCCA
>NC_137474.1:47698978-47701478 GCF_918807975.1 Aplidium turbinatum | reverse complement strand
CCGCCACGGGCCTGACACCCTCCGCGGGCGACGGCCTCGATCAGGGGGACTCGGGCCGGCCGGCGCTCGCCCGCGCGCCCGGGTCTGTACGCCACAGGTCGGACCGCTCCGAAAGCGGCCAGATTCGGCGCTGGGCTCGACGGTCCCGCTTCACTCGCCGTTACTGAGGGAATCCTCGTTAGTTTCTTTTCCTCCGCTTAGTAATATGCTTAAATTCGGCGGGTGCTCTCGTCCGACCTCAGGTCGCGTTTCTTTCCTTTTTCCTGGCCGAGCGGCGCCGCTTCGCGCTTTCTCGTCCGTGATCGGCGCCGCGGCAGCGCGCGCTCGGCCTCGCTTTGACGGGACGGCGGCGTTCGGTCGCCGACCCGCACCAGGGCGTCTACTGCTGGGCACGTTCGTTCGGTGAGACCCTGAGGCGGGCGCGGTCAAGGGATTAACCCGAGGCCGCAATTCGCGTTCGGATCGTCGACGCTCAATGTGTTCTGCAATTCACATCAATTCTCGCAGCTGGCTGCGTCCTTCATCGACTCGCGAGCCGAGTGATCCACCGCCAGGAGCGATAGCTCTGCTTTCTTTTTCCGGTCGCTCGTTTCGTAGCTTGGACGTCGCCGGTCGAGCGGTCGGCCCCCGACGCTTCGAGCCCCGTTCCGGGGCACTCGATCCGCGCTTTTGTCGCTCCGGTGCTCGCCGGGCCTGCGCCGTCTCCGGGACGGGCCGACCGAGGCTCAAAACGTTCCTTCGAAGAGGTTCAGGTAATGATCCTTCCGCAGGTTCACCTACGGAAACCTTGTTACGACTTTTACTTCCTCTAAGCGATCAAGTTCGATCGTCTTCTCGACGAGCCGCCGACCCGCGAAGGCCGGCGCCAAGCCGATGCGAGGACCTCACTAAAACGCTCGATCGGTAGTAGCGACGGGCGGTGTGTACAAAGGGCAGGGACGTAATCGACGCGAGCTGATGACTCGCGCCTACTGGGAATTCCTCGTTCGAGGGAAACAATTGCAATTCCCTATCCCGAGCACGGTCGGGGTTGCCGGATTTCCCGGCCCTTTCGAGCCGGGATCTCGAGCGAAGAGGCTCCGGCTGATCCGACCAGTGTAGCGCGCGTGCGGCCCCGAACATCTAAGGGCATCACAGACCTGTTATTGCTCAATCTCGTGCGGCTGAACGCCGCCTGTCCCTCTAAGAACGCCGGCAGACGCTCCTTCGTGGCAACGCCCGAAGGCGTCGCCGGTCAGCGAGCGGCCGGGTATTTAGCAGGTCAGAGTCTCGTTCGTTATCGGAATTAACCAGACAAATCGATCCACCAACTAAGAACGGCCATGCACCACCACCCACGGAATCGAGAAAGAGCTCTCGATCTGTCAATCCTCGCCGTGTCCGGGCCGGGTGAGTTTCCCCGTGTTGAGTCAAATTAAGCCGCAGGCTCCACTCCTGGTGGTGCCCTTCCGTCAATTCCTTTAAGTTTCAGCTTTGCGACCATACTTCCCCCGGAACCCAGAAGCTCTGGTTTCCCTCGACCGGTCCGCCGCCGCCTCGACTCGAAGCTGCAGGCAGGCGGCGGCCCGGGGCCGGCATCGTTTACGGTCGGAACTAGGACGGTATCTGATCGTCTTCGAACCTCCGACTTTCGCTCTTGATTAAGGAAAACGTCCTCGGCAGACGCCTTCGCCTCGGTCCGTCTCGCGCCGATCCAAGAATTTCACCTCTAACGGCGCGGTACGAATGCCCCCGTCCGTCCCTCTCGATCATTGCCTCTCGTCTCGTCGTTTGCCGGCGGTCGAGGGAGGGGCCCTCTTCCGCTATTCCGTGCGTCGTTATCCGGGCCGCGTGCGGGCCTGCTTTGAACACTCTAATTTTTTCAAAGTAAAACCGGCGCCGGGCGCGCGCGCCGTCCGGTCAAGGAAAGCGCGGCCCGGCGGCCGAAAGCGCGGCGGCCGGCCGTGCGCGACCGCGAGGTCGGACGGCCGGGCGACGCCGGCGCCAATTCCAACTACGAGCTTTTTAACCGCAACAACTTAAGCGTACACTTTTGGAGCTGGAATTACCGCGGCTGCTGGCACCAGACTTGCCCTCCAATCGATACTCGCGCGCCCGGGCGCCGCCGGCGAGCGACGACGCGCCGAACGTCCGCACTGCTTTGCGATGTGCTCATTCCGATTGCGGGCGCTCGTTCAGAGTCCCGCATCGTTATTTTTCGTCACTACCTCCCCGCGTCGGGAATGGGTAATTTGCGCGCCTGCTGCCTTCCTTGGAAGTGGTAGCCGTTTCTCGGGCTCCCTCTCCGGAACCGAACCCTGATTCCCCGTCACCCGTCACCACCGCGGTAGGCCGAGACCGTACCGACTCGAGTTGATAGGGCAGACACTCGAATGATCCGTCGCCTTCGACTTGGAAGCGCGCGATCCGCTCAGTTATCCAGAGTCACCACGGGGACCGGCCGCGCGCGCCGCGAACGACGACGCGACCGGGCCGGCGAGGTCTGATAAATGCGCGCCTT
>NC_137474.1:47686478-47688978 GCF_918807975.1 Aplidium turbinatum | reverse complement strand
TCGACGCCTGCCGCCGCGCCCTCCTACTCTCGATCTCGCGTCGCGCCCGATCGAGGCGGGGCATAGGCCCGACGCTCGAGCGCCATCCATTTTCAGGGCCGATCGATTCGGCAGGTGGGTTGTTACACACTCCTTGGCGGTTTCCGACTTCCATGGCCACCGTCCTGCTGTCTGGATCGACCGACACCTTTCGTGGGCTCTGATGAGCGTCGCGTCGGGCGCCTTAGCACCGCGTTCGGTTCATCCCGCATCGCCAGTCCTGCTTACCAAGAGCGGCCCACTCGGCGCCCTTCGATTCAAATAGTTTTCCGGTCGGTTCAAAGCGAGCAACCGCCGGTTCTTACCGATTTAAAGTTTGAGAATAGGTCGAGGCCGTTTCGGCCCCGGATTCCTCTAGTCATTCGCTTTACCAGATAAAACTGCGTGATGAGTGCCAGCTATCCTGAGGGAAACTTCGGAGGGAACCAGCTACTAGATGGTTCGATTAGTCTTTCGCCCCTACGCCCAGGTCGGACGATCGATTTGCACGTCAGAATCGCTACGGCCCTCCACCAGAGTTTCCTCTGGCTTCAACCTCTTCAGGCATAGTTCACCATCTTTCGGGTCCCGACGACCGTGCTCTTGCCGGAGCCGGCCCTTTCAGGGCGCGGCCCCGCCGGCGGTGCTCCCGTCGCCCCGGGAGGCGGCGGGATCCCGCCTCGCGGCGCCTCTGCAAGCAGGACGCCGCTTCGTCTTCGCTGCGCCCGCGGGTTTCGCGTCTTCCCCGCGGCTCGCACGGGCGTCAGACTCCTTGGTCCGTGTTTCAAGACGGGTCGCGCGGGCGACCTCGCGCTGCCGCGGACCCCGGGCGCCTGTCGATCCCTCGCCGGCCGGACGGCGGGCGTCGCTCGGCGCGACCGCTGAGGACAGCGGCCGGCCGGCGGCCCGGAGCCGAGCCGGCGTAGGGTCGGCCCCCCTCGAAGGGGGGGTCGGCGCGGCGATCCTCCTCGCTCCCGGGACGGGCCCGGTCGGCGCCGCCGCGAACCCCCGAGGGGGCCCGCTGCGTTCGGCGCCGCCTCCGGCCGCCCCGGAAGCGGTCGCGGCCCGCCGCCCGGCGCAGTGCGCTCGGCCGTCTTCGCAGTCGGCCGAGCTGAAGCGCCGGACGGCCTCGCAGGGCCCGCGCGTTTGCCTCCGGACGGTTTCACGTACTGTTTAACTCTCTCTTCAGAGTGCTTTTCAACTTTCCCTCGCGGTACTTGTTCGCTGTCGGTCTCGCGACCGTATTCAGCCTTAGATGGAGTCTACCACCCGCTTCGGGCTGCATTCCCAAACAACCCGACTCCGAGACCGCTCGGGCGTGGGCGCGCGCCGTCCGACCGCCACGGGCCTGACACCCTCCGCGGGCGACGGCCTCGATCAGGGGGACTCGGGCCGGCCGGCGCTCGCCCGCGCGCCCGGGTCTGTACGCCACAGGTCGGACCGCTCCGAAAGCGGCCAGATTCGGCGCTGGGCTCGACGGTCCCGCTTCACTCGCCGTTACTGAGGGAATCCTCGTTAGTTTCTTTTCCTCCGCTTAGTAATATGCTTAAATTCGGCGGGTGCTCTCGTCCGACCTCAGGTCGCGTTTCTTTCCTTTTTCCTGGCCGAGCGGCGCCGCTTCGCGCTTTCTCGTCCGTGATCGGCGCCGCGGCAGCGCGCGCTCGGCCTCGCTTTGACGGGACGGCGGCGTTCGGTCGCCGACCCGCACCAGGGCGTCTACTGCTGGGCACGTTCGTTCGGTGAGACCCTGAGGCGGGCGCGGTCAAGGGATTAACCCGAGGCCGCAATTCGCGTTCGGATCGTCGACGCTCAATGTGTTCTGCAATTCACATCAATTCTCGCAGCTGGCTGCGTCCTTCATCGACTCGCGAGCCGAGTGATCCACCGCCAGGAGCGATAGCTCTGCTTTCTTTTTCCGAAGTCGCTCGTCTCGTAGCTATGGCGTCGCCGGTCGAGCGGTCGGCCTCCGACGCTTCGAGCCCCGTTCCGGGGCACTCGAGCCGCGCTTTCGTCGCTCCGGTGCTCGCCGGGCCTGCGCCGTCTCAAGACGGGCCGACCGAGGCTCAAAACGTTCCTTCGAAGAGGTGTTCAGGTAATGATCCTTCCGCAGGTTCACCTACGGAAACCTTGTTACGACTTTTACTTCCTCTAAGCGATCAAGTTCGATCGTCTTCTCGACGAGCCGCCGACCCGCGAAGGCCGGCGCCAAGCCGATGCGAGGACCTCACTAAAACGCTCGATCGGTAGTAGCGACGGGCGGTGTGTACAAAGGGCAGGGACGTAATCGACGCGAGCTGATGACTCGCGCCTACTGGGAATTCCTCGTTCGAGGGAAACAATTGCAATTCCCTATCCCGAGCACGGTCGGGGTTGCCGGATTTCCCGGCCCTTTCGAGCCGGGATCTCGAGCGAAGAGGCTCCGGCTGATCCGACCAGTGTAGCGCGCGTGCGGCCCCGAACATCTAAGGGCATCACAGACCTG